>NW_028079127.1:27233377-27235877 GCF_014824575.4 Sturnira hondurensis
TTTTGCTGGATAAAGCAATCTTGGCTGTAGGTCTTTGGATTTCATGACTTGGAATACTTCTTTCCAGCCCCTTCTTGCCTGTAAGGTCTCTTTTGAGAAATCCGCTGACAGTCTGATGGGTACTCCTTTGTAGGTGACTGTCCCCTTATCCCTTGCTGCTTCTAGGATTCTCTCCTTCATTTAGGTCTTGGCTAATGTAATTATGATGTGCCTTGGTGTGTTCCTTCTCGGGTCCAACTTCTTTGGGACTCTCTGAGCTTCCTGGATTTCCTAGAAGTCTATTTCCTTTGCCAGACTGGGGAAGTTCTCCTTTATTATTTGTTCAAATACGTTTTCCACTTGTGGCTGTTTCTTTCCCCCTTCTGGTACCCCTATAATCCAGATGTTGGAACGTTTAAAGATGTCCTGGAGGTTCCTAAGCCTCTCCTCATTTTTTTGAATTCTTGTTTCTTTACTATTTTCTGGTTGGATGTTTCGTTCTTCCTTCTGGTCCACTCCCTTGATTTGAGTCCCATTTTCCTTTCCATCACTATTGGTTTCCTGTGCATCTCCCTTCATTTCAATTAGTTTAGCCTTCATATGTTCCTCTAATTTGTGACTATGTTCCTCTAATGTGTGACTATAATCTACCAGTTCTGTGAGCATCCTGATAAATAGTGTCTTGAATTGTGCTTCTGAGAGGCTGGCAATTTCTCGGTCCCTTAGAGTTATTGGCTCTGGGACTTTGAGTTCTTCTTGCACCATCTTTTGGGCTGTTCGTGCCTGTTCCATAGCAGGATCAGAGCCCTAAAGTGTTCACTAGAACACGGCAACTAAGTCCTTGGGTTGTGACGTTGTATGTGGGGGCGGGGTCAAAGAGGGACAATGGCTTCCCTCCGGCACCCGCCTCCGGGACCCCCACCAGCACCGCAGCCACCACTGTCACCAGGGCCATGGGCCCTGCTCCACTGCATGCGAGTGTGCCACCGCTGTCAGCCCTCCACCACTGGGTTCTCCCCCTGGGGCCTGCATGGTCCATCTCACTGCGCGCGAATGTGCGACCTTGGTCAGTCTGCCCGGCACCCCGACTAGGTCCGGGCTGCCTGTGCTCCTAGGTCTGTCCTTCCCGACCCTGCTCCGCTGCTGGCTCTGCCTCTCTTACCGTCCCCGTTGAACAGTTTGTAGCTGTCGGAGTTCCGTATAATTCGGTTTTCTGGTCTCTGGGTGTGTCTTAGTTCTCCAAAACTTTTGTTGTATCCAAACTTGGTTGTGGGAGAAGGCACAGTGTTTCCACCTATGCCTCCATCTTGGCGGAAGTCACCTCATTATGATATATGTATTTTCTAAGGTGACGGAATTCTTACCTCTAGCTCTCCACTTCTTTTCTAAGCTTCCACCAGAATCACCTTTTATGTTCTTTTTTGCTTTATTTCATAAATGTTTTTTATTTCAGTTACTGTGTTTAAATTGGAATCCAAATAACATCCACAAAATGAATTGTTTGATATGTATTTTTAAACTTTTTTTATTGATGTTCTAATATAGTTGACTCCCTTTTCCCTTCTACCAACAGGTACTGCAAGTCAATCTAGGCTTTTTGTAGAATTCACGTCAAAACATTTCTAGTCTCTACTCTTTACCCAGATTCAAATCCACCTCTGTATATTTTAGGTATTTGGCATAGCACCCTGCTCTTCAGTACAAATTAATATGTGTTAGTCCTTTCAAGTTCCTCAAAGGCAAGGCCATGTGAGGACACAGTGAGGAAGCTGCTACCTGCAAGCCAGGAAGAGAGGCTTCACTGCAAAACAGACCTGCTGTCATCTTGCTCTTGGATGTCCAGCAGTATTCAGCACTTGAAAAATTAATTGTACCCTGTTTAAGTCACCCAGTCTCTGTTATTTTGTTATGACAGCCCAGACAGATTAACATACTAAATATAACAAAAAGTTTTGCCGATAGTACATGCAGTGCTGGGGCTAGCTAACAGAAAACTTAAAGTTATAGAAATATTCATTATCACTTGTTCCAAAGAGTTTAAAATTGTCTGTCACTTCTTGAGAATGGTAGAATTATCATTCCAATTTTGACTAAGGTTAATGAAAATTTTCTTACCATATTTTCCAGTTTTACAGTTTTTATTAGGAGAATCACTGCTCAGATGGTATGCATAAGATTGAGTTAATGACATCTTTGGGTAGTTTTCCTGACTAGTTTATGCTGGTTTCATTTTTAAATCTCTGAGTACAAATCAATGGGATATGGTTCACAGGAAATGTGGGGTTCAGATATACCTGAAAATCTTTAACAATTACTCTGTAGACACCAATAAGATTTTTGAGTGGGAAATTAAATGAAGACTCAGAGCTTTCTATAAAACAGAATTTTAACAATGGTATAAATTCAGTTAAAGTATGCACGTCATTAAAAATGACATAAGTATGATATATTTCTCTTTGTTGGGGAAGGCAAATTACTCAGACAGAACTTGATAATTCATATAAAGCAAATCAGTGCTTCT